>NC_066368.1:4665248-4682748 GCF_013377495.2 Cygnus atratus
CTATCGCGCTGTAAAAATGGCAAGATGTATTTGCTATTGCAACAATATTTTTAATGAGCTGCAAGCGACTTGTCCCAAAGTTAGTGGTGCAAACAGCAAAGGCATCGCTCTGTTTGTAGGAGACACAGCGAGCAGCGTATTTTGACTCCGAACCTCTGTTTATTTTCCATTTACGACCCATTGCCAGGGTTTTTATCCCAAACGAAAAGAAAACGCGGGACTATCTTCTCGCAGTGCTGCCTTTTATTTTGATTTCTTCGCCCCGAGCCGCTGCCCTGGGCGCTATAAACACGTCCAGTCGGGCCAATCTCGGGGCAGAGGAGGGCGATCCTCTCCGGGAATAACCGTGCCGGGGGCAGGAGGCCGAGCCTCGGCCCCGGCTGGGCAGAGCTGGGGGGAGCAGGGCGCTGGGGACCCCCCCGCCGCCCCCCAGCCCCGCCACGGGACGGCGACAAGAAGGGAATGCTCCTGGACGGGGCGCACGGGCCGGCCCCAAACCCATCCCCGACGTGGCCTCCGGGTGTAAAGCAGCCTCTCCCCGTGGGACAGAGGCCGGGAGGCCCATCACGGCCCCGCTCCGGCCCGGGGAACCCCCCCTGGGACCCGGGGCACGTCGGGGCTGGCGGCTCGCAGGGCCGGGAGCGGGGCCCCCCCTCCATCCGCACCCCAAAATCCCCTCGATGTGGGGGTCTCCGGGAGGCCGGCAGCTCTTGCAGGCAGCGTCCGCTTTGTGTTTGTTTGTTTTCTCCGAAGCCACACTTGAAATAATAATAATCATAATAAAAAAATGATAAGGAACGGGTTTTATTGATTTTTTTTTCCACCACGACATTCAGTTTATAACAATATAGGCTGTTTTAAAAATAGGAGCGGTCCCTAACGGAAAGCAAGAGGGCAGGGAGTACAACCGAAAGGGAAAAAATAAACTAAAACTTCAAAAAAACAATAATAAAACAAAAATAAAAAAGAATAGCGACCAACCCAAACCCTCGGGAAGACAGCAAACAATTGTCAGACAACAGGTGAGCAGACACTAAGACAGAGAGGGACTAGAGGTGTCCACTCCTCGCTGGATTTCTGCCTATGAAAATCCACAGACGCGATGGACTTTAGAAGAAAACTGTACATCATATCAAATAAATTAAAATTACCCTAAAGTTGATTGTCCTTCACTTAAAGCGCCCAGCTCTCCGAATCTCCCTCGTTTATTCGCACAAACCGGGCTGATGCTTATTCCCACGCCCTGCTCCTCTCTTTTCGCTTTCCTTCTCTTTCGTTTTTATTTGTTTCAATTGTATTTTGTACAACGTGAACGAACACAATTATACAGTGCTAAAAACCCTTTCCTCACCATCCAAATAAAAGCAGTGCTTTGAGAATCCTCGTACAATATTGCACAGTTCAAAGGTACAATAAGAAGAGTCAGCGTTACAAAAGAAATCAAAAGAGTACAGATTTTTTTTCCCCCAAATACCGAAATAACTTTACAAGGAAAAAAATAAAATAAAGAAAAAAAAAATAAAGACAACTGCTAGGAAAACAAGAATTCAAAGCAAGGATTTAAAATCTCTACGGAACCGATAATAAATAAGCGGCACCCGGTGGTGCCGGCGTGTTCAGCCGTTCGCTGTGAGGCTGTAGTTCTCGCTAGTTAGAAAGTCCCATGGCAGAAAGCGAAAGGTACAAAATATGGGGAAAGAAAGAGGCAAATCGGTGCCGAGGGCTGCCCCAAGGAAAAGCCGCGGTCGCTGGAGTCGGAGTCGCACCAGGGTCGGGAGCCGGCGCGGTCCGGAGGCAGAGGGGAGGTCCGAAAGGGACGGAAATTTTCGCCTTTCCCTTTAGCGTTTGGCAAACCTCGAGGAGTGGCGCGGGATCGTTCGCTTTTTATTCTCCCCACTTTTTTTTTTTTTTACTTTTTTTTTTTTTTTAATACAAAAATAAACCTAAAGCCACCGAGCCCACCGCGGCTTTTGGCCACGCTCCCAAACAGCGTGGCAGCCCCGGGGGGCTCTCCGAGCTCCCTCTTTCGTTCCCCCCCCCAACCTCTCCCCGGGGTCCCGGCCGCTTTTTCCGTTCTTTTTCCCCTCCGTCTCCCCCCCCCGCCTCCCCCCTCGCCCCGGGCCCTCGCCGTCGGGGCCGCGCCGTCGCCGCAGTTACTTACGCGGGGGCCGGGGATCGGGGTGGGGGGGAACACGGCGGGCTCAGACGGGCCTCAGGAGGGGCACGGAGGTGACCACGGGGTGGGAATAATAGACGGGGTGGGGGAAAGTGAGCAGGGGCTGGGTGCCGGGGGCGCTGGCGGCGGCCGAGCCGCCCTCGGCGCCCGAGTTCTCGTGGTAGAGGATGGGGACGCGGACGATGCGCTGCGCCGCGGCGTGGCTCAGGTTGGCGGCCTCCAGCTCGGCCGCCAGCTGCCGCTTCCACTTGTTGCGGCGGTTCTGGAACCAGATCTTCACCTGGGTCTCTGTGAGGTGCAGCGAGGCAGCCAGGCCGGCCCGCTCCGAGCTGCTCAGGTAGCGCTTCATGTCGAAGGTGGACTCCAGCTGGAAGACCTGGCTGCGGCTGAACACCGTGCGGGTTTTCTTCTTGCGGCACGGTTTCTTCTCCGGGCTCTCCTCCCGTTTCTTCCAGTCCTCCGCGCCCGGCTCCTTCTTGGCCTCCTCCGAGTCGCTCTCCTCCAGCACGATCTCGTCGGGGCTCTTGGAGTCCAGCTCCTTGTGCTCCGCGTCCGCCTTGAGCAGCGGCTCCGGGGAGTCCCTGTCGGTGCCCGAGGCCGGGGACGAGTCCCTCAGGAGGGATTTCTCGGCGGCTGGACCGGGGGGCAGCGGGCAGGGGGGAGAGAGGGACACAAAGAGACACCTTCACCGCCCGGCCCCGGCGCCCCGTCGGGGGGCAGCGGGGGGACGCCGGGCCGGGCTGCGCGACCCCAACCGCGGGCTCCCCGTCCCCATCCCGTCCCCTATCCCCGTCCCCATCCCGGTCCCCGCTCCCCGTTCCCGTCCCCGTCCCCGCGGCCGCCCCGTCGGGGAGGCGGGGAGCTCTACCTTCGGTGCGGGGCAGGTGGGCTCCGGCCGGGGTCAGGGCGTAGGGGTACCACCAGGTCTGGGCGCGCTCCAGGCAGTGGGCGCTCAGGGCGAAGCGCGGCGCCGGGATGTCGAAGCGGGGGAAGGCGAGGTCGCCCACCTGCGACAGGGCGAAGCCGGCTCCGTCCGCCGCACCTTTGCCCGACGGGGCGAACAGCGGGCGCGGCTGCTTGGGGGCCGCTTTCGGGGGATCTCCGTTGAGCAGGTTCTTGATGTAGAACGACTCCTTGGGGGCCGGCGGGGCGCTGGGCGGCTCCTGCCCGGTCTCCGGCATCCTCCGGTGCCCGCCCGGCTCCTGCCCGCCCGAGGCGGCTCCCGGCGGAGCGGGGGAGAGGCGCGGCGGCGCGGCGGGGGAGCGGGGCGGCGGGGCCGGCCGGGGGCCCCTCGCATGGGGGGGCGGCAGGGCGGGGGGCCGGGGGGACCCTGGCAGCCCCAGGCACCGGGGGGCTGCTGCGGGCAGGCGGAGAGAGCCGGGGGTCGTCGCTGCCGCCGCCGCCGCCGCCGCCGCCGCCGCCGCCGCCGCTCGCTGCTGCGTCAACCTGGCGCCGGATGCTAATGATGAAATCAAAATGTCATCCAAGTTAAACGCGGGGAGCACACGGCGATTGGGCACGCACGATGGCAAATGGGATTAGGCGGGGAGGCAGCCGGGAGGAGAAGGCTCCGCTCAGCCCCTGCCTGCCTTGCCTGCCCGCAGCCGCCGCGGCCCCGGCCCCCCTGCGACGTGCTGCTGCGGCTGGAGGCTCCGAGCGCCCGCCCGTTATTGGCTTTATATAGGCCAATTAGGCAGCAAATGAGGACGGGGCTATTAGCACAAAGGGACACCGGCTCCGCTGAAGCACCACGGGAGAGAAGGGAGCCGAGGGACGCCCCGCTCCTGCCACCAAAGCGGCCCCGCCGCCCGGCCACCCCTCTTCATCCCCGCACCCCAAAACCCGGGGGCAGCTCCGGGCCGAGCCGGGCCGGGCCGGGCCGGGCCGGGCCGAGCCGTGCGGGCTGCCCGAGCCCCCGGCACCGAGAGCGGGATGCCCGGAGCGCGGCGCCCCCCTGGACGTCGCTGCGACGCCCGGCTCCCCGCCCCCAGGCACCTCGGGGCACGGTGTTTTCCCCCCAGCTCCGCCGCGGAGCAGCAGCGACTTGGGGGACCCTCGTTTCCCCTTCCTTGCCCGCTCCTTCCCTGCCCGGCCCGGAGCTGCCGCCGCCTCCCCGCCGCCCGCCGGCCCCGCCGGGCAGGAGGCGCCCCCTGCCGGGACCGGGCCGGGGGGAACCGGGCAGAGGGTGCGGAACGGGCGGAGGTGGGCTGGGGAGGGAAGGGAGAAAGGAAAGGGAAAGGGAAGGGAAAAAGGAAACGAGAAAGGAAAGGAAAGGAAAGGAAAGGAAAGGAAAGGAAAGGAAAGGAAAGGAAAGGAAAGGAAAGGAAAGGAAAGGAAAGGAAAGGAAAGGAAAGGAAAGGAAAGGAAAGGAAAGGAAAGGAAAGGAAAGGAAAGGAAAGGAAAGGAAAGGAAAGGAAAGGAAAGGGAAAAAGGAAAGGGAAAAGTAAAAAGGGGAGGGAAAAAGAAAGGAAACTAAAGGGAAGGGGAAAGGGAAGGAAAGAGGAAAATGGAAAAGGGAAAATTGAAGAAGAAAAATGGAAAAAGGAAAAGGGAAAGGGAAAAATGAAAAGGGAAAAGGAAAACGTAAAAAGGAAAAGGGAAAGGGAAAACGAAACGGAAAACGGAAAACGGAAAACGGAAAACGGAAAAGGAAAGTGGAAAGGGAAAAGGAAAAGGAAAAGGAAAAGGGAAAAGGGAAAAGGGAAAAGGGAAAAGGGAAAAGGGAAAAGGGAAAAGGGAAAAGGGAAAAGGGAAAAGGGAAAAGGGAAAAGGGAAAAGGGAAAGGAAAGGAAAGGAAAGGAAAGGAAAGGAAAGGAAAGGAAAGGAAAGGAAAGGAAAGGAAAGGAAAGGAAAGGAAAGGAAAGGAAAGGAAAGGAAAGGAAAGGAAAGGAAAGGAAAGGAAAGGAAAGGAAAGGAAAGGAAAGGAAAGGAAAGGAAAGGAAAGGAAAGGAAAGGAAAGGAAAGGAAAGGAAAGACCCAGCCTCTTAATTCTGGCGTGCTTCTCAACATTTGAGATACATGTGTGCATCCACTGCAAACATCTGTCCTGGCATATGTAGAGCTATAGACTTAAAGGTGTTTGGGTGTGCTTAGGGAGGCAAAAATCTCTACATTTAAATGTTTTAATGCCCTGATCATTACAACTGATTTCTCTTCGTTCTCTTGATATTCCGTTTCAAAGGCATCCATCTAGCAATTAGAAATAACACATATTTTATCTGAATCAAATTTCTCAATGGTAGTGCTTGCAAGCTATCTCCGGGATTTCTGCTTCACCCAGAACATTTTGGGTTATAAATCCTGGGAAGCTTTCACAGACCCAATCAAATAATATTTTTGGCTGCAGCAGGCATGATATTTACCACATAAGTTCAGTGTATCTGACTTTTCAGAACACTGTTTCTTATGTGACCATTTCTAAACCGCTAGTGTCATTGCAAGGATTAGTTTAGGTAAACAGGGAGTGCAGAAATGAAAAATCAGCCATGCACGCCTTGGGGACAGGGTCTCAGCCATTCGTAGGAGTTTACAGAAAAACTCTTCCTCTAAACATCCGCTACTCTTAAAGGCATTGGGCAAAGTAAAAATCATCACGAAATTTTCAAGGAAAGTCGATTTCAGTGGAAAGACTCCTCAACTGTGGGCTGCAATGCATAGGAAAAATGAGAGACAGAAAGTGGTTCTTAGCCAGAAAACAGCCCAGGGCTCTTGTTTACCACACGAGGAGCTGGTTTAAAGCTCTGTTCTGTCTGTTTACAGCTCTTACATGAATAACCAAGGTGCAAAGTTTTTATAGAAGACCTCAGTGCATTCCCCCGCCTCAGAAAAGTTCTTGCTGCAGATCTGAGTCACTAAAACCATTCTGTATTGAAATTCCCACCCTTTTACCTCCCTCTTTTACTTCTTTGGTGACTATCAGGTCCTAATGCCTCTAGTCCCTCGGGGTAAACAACCACCCATAGTGAAAAAAGCTAAGCAGAAAAGAAAAAACAAGTTACTTTGCAATTCTTTATTCTGTATCACACACACCAAAAAGAAGAAAAATCATACACATTTGTGTGTTTCATTTATGTCCCCTTGCAATATCTGTTGACTGACCCATCCCCATGCTCAGCAGTGGAGGACCCAGGTGGAATTTGCTGCAGTCTTTCTTCTATTTCTGTTCCCAGACCCACACTCATACCATTCCATTGTAAACAGATAATTATTATTTCATTAGTGTTCCAATCCAGAATTAATTGGCTAATTTACACATGGATCAATTGTATAAATGTGATGTTTGTGATAGGTGCTTGATATGATTTAAAGTAATTGTTTATTTTCAGGTTTGGCTCGCATTGCATTGCAAAGTGATTTATCTCCTTATTTATCCCGTCTCAGTACTGCCTCTTCTTTTTCATTATTTTTCTAAAGAGGCACACTCTCACTAGGCTGAAGCGTGCATGTGTACTGTGTGGTTCGTGAGGTTTGCATCTGCTCGTGCTCCAGCAGAAGCTCTCTGACAGCAGCAGGACCTTCCCTGAGCAGTGCAAGGCACCAGCCAGCCTCTCCCTAGACCAGCTCCGTGCTCTCCTGTAGATGGTTGCAGCATTTGGCCTTACAAGTGTAGGGAAACAGTAACCGTCAGAGCAGTACTTAATTTTGTGGCTAAATTTAAACAATTTCTTCCACGGGTCGGGGCTGAAGTGCCTCGTTGCATCAGGTTTTAGGTGTTCAGGGGGAGAGGGAAGAAGAGATGAGAACACAGTTGCTAGTTTACCTCACACGTGAATGTTACTTACTCAGGAAATTGAAATGAATTCTTCCACCATCAGATTTTAGAGCTGCTGTTATGCTGCCCAGGCAGCTAAAAACAATTTTTGTGAATGCCAGAGATTAACTACAGTAGACTTTGAGCCACCTTCAATGGCTCTCCCCTTCCTATCACAAATTGTTACTTGCTACCAGGGCCTCTGCAAAACCTGAGTTATTCAGAAACATTGCATTTCTCTGCTACTCTTTCAATTGCTTCTTCTGAATGCATGATTGGAAATAAACAGCGGTTACCCAGAAAAGGGATGCTACTTTCTCATCAGCAGAAATGTCTGTTGCAGGATGTGTTTGATAAGGATGTTTTATTCAAGACTAGAAAAACTACCAGCAAGTTATGTTTGGTAACCTACCTGAGGTTTTGCTTGCTTGAGTACGAGGTCGTATCTGATGCACGTAGGTTAGGAGGAGTTTTGGAACATTTAAAGTTGTGCCTTTATCATGCCTTACAATGGCATTTTTGTTCCTTTAAATGCAAGGGTTTGCAAGTCTCTGTTTTCTGGCAGCTTCCTGGCAGGCTGAGAGTCTTTCCTGACAAATATTAGTTTTCATTCTGAAGCTGGTTGCACTGCAGGAGAGCAAGTTGTTTAATTTACGAGAGTTTTGCTTCTGAGGCCCATCACAGTCTTGTGTCTGACTCACAAAGATATCATTTTTAGAGAAAAGAGGAAAAATTTCGAGGTTATGATGTTTTAGTGAAACAACTTCTGTTGTGAACTGACACGTACTTTGGAATAAATCCATGGGGACAGAATTGATGGGCAAATGATGTGATCTAAGTACAGTCTTCATCTCATACAACACTACACACATGCTCTATATGAAGTGATACAATGCTCTAAAGTCATCACAAACCCATACAACATATCCTTTGCTTTTGTCATTGCGACCTGCCCACCAGTCCAGTTTCTAGAAAGTATGATCATCTTTGTGTTGATATTAACCAGGTGTGCACAATTTATCACTTTCACAAGCACACTCACAGAAAAGAGGTCAGCTAAACATACTGCAGGATATCTCTTGTGGATAAAAGTATCATGGGAGAGTTTCAAGACAAAACACAAGCTGTTCTTTGACATCTCATCCAAATTACGCTTTATTGTTACTCATCTTACCTGTTTCAAAATATGAAAGGACAGAAGCATCCAAAGACCAATGGATAGGTGGCAACTTGGCAGCTTGTGGTTCTAAATCTGAAGACTGGTGCTTATATACCAAGTCATAAACGCTGAGCTACCATCTAGAATGTAAGAAAAAAAAAATCAAAAATCAGAATAAACATCTGCACTGGTGAAATCCCAAACAAGCAGATCTCTTTGTGAGATTATATATTTTTGAATGTGAAAATCACATATTTTTGTAAAATCACATATTTTTGAAAATCATGAGAATCCTGAAACCAAAGCTGAAAAATGCAGAGAATTTTCAGCCCCTACTGAATTAAAAAAGAAGTGCGAAGCTGCATGGTGAATGTTTTACCGGCCTGACTAAGAAAAAAAAGAGTTGTTATAATCCACACTCAGCCTTCAGACCTCAGATCCAAATTACCCATTTGCAGAGAGCCAACTGAGAACAGAATAGATCCAATGTTTGTGTGCACAGCAGCTGAACAATGTGCAGTTTTAGGAGTTCTTAAATAATCATTGATTTCAAAAGTGTTACAGCCCATTGACTCAAAAATCAGCTACTTATGAAGAGTCTCGCATTCATATCTGAGATCCTTGGCCGTTGTACAAGAGGTATGCTGAACACACATACTGAACATGAGCTGCATTTTGCACTTTATTAAAAGATCTTGAGGTCACCCTAGTTTCCCTAAGTACTTCTGTTATAAATGGCATGGCAATCCGAACCAGCTTGCCCTGAGTCAGCAGATCCCCAAAATAGCTCATGATTTTGCAAAATAAATGAATGATGGGGCCATATTACGCTTTGGCAAGAGCTTCTATGTCAAGACCTCAGCGTGCTTTGCACTTATTAATGAGTCTGTCTTGCCTGCTGGTCCTCAGGGAAGGTTACTCCTCAGGCATGCTCAGTGCCTCAGGAATCCCGAGAAGCACAGGTGATGTGCACACCACGGGCGGCTCCTTCTGCCTCTTTTGGCTGGGGATATCTCCTCTTCAGGTATGCAGACAGCTCAGGTGTTCACATCCCTCCCACGGCATGCAGACCGTTCTGCCCATTCTGCAAAAGCAAACAGAAAAAATAAGATTTCTGGGTTTCTTCTGACATAACATTTCTGTACATTCCTGGAAAAATGTTACCCTAGATAATGAAGTTTCTTATTTCCACTCTCTGTATATCATTATAAATGCTCAAACTCACTTTATAAAGATGTGAGCATCAGAGGGAGAGAAATGACTGCTCTGGAGTAAGAGTTCTTTCATCCAGAGTCAAATTCCAAACCATTCCTTCTTTGGGGAAGAGCTATACATTTATGTAGCATGCAATGATTTTTTTTTTAAGTGGTTGAAAAATTAAAAATGTACTAGAAAGTCAAGCATCACATAGTAATTTTTTAAAATATATTTTAGTTAAACATAAGCAGTAGATATCAGAAATTCATTGGTAATAAACTTGATTAAAGCAGTGCTGTGTGCCAGGAAAACCCCAGGACCAGAAAGGTTAGATGTAGAGCTAAACAAAACATACCTAACTTTTTCTAGTACCCCGTGGCTACTAGTCGCAGAAAACTAGACCCTCTCAGGGACCCCTGAACACAAGCTGTGTCGTGCTGTTTCCCTGCCCAGGTGGGCCCTTAGCAGTGGATCTGTAATTATCCAACTGCTCTGAGATGTGCGGAGCAGTGCTGGGGCGGGGGAGTCTGAAGATGGTTGATGGAGAGCAGAAGGATGAAATCCACTGCAGGGCAAAACCTTTGACGCACGGATGCTTGCTCAGCTTCACCAACGGTGCAGCCATCACTGCTGCAGTTACACCAAAGGGGACTGTACGATTGGCCCCGACAACATCTCTGAACATCTGGTTCAAGGTGGCAGACAAGACAAATAATAACAATAACAAATGACATAAAGTGGAACAATTTTGACATGGCATATGCATGAAATGCAATACCTGTAAGCACTCCTGGCTATCTACAGAGCAATAGAACTGTCAAAATAAAATTCCTAATATATTAAGCAAACGCCGTTTCTCCTCATCATTTGATAAGTATTCTTACCGTGTGTTGTTATCGACAGAGTATGAGACCTAAGTTACTTGTGTAATGCTGTCACAAAAAATTACTTTCAATATATTTCCATTTTCCTCTAGATCACTCATGCCTCAAATATTTCAGTGAGGAAAATTGTAAACAGTACACGCCGTGCTGCCACAGGGAATTCATTACGTCTTACTGTGCCTGAGAGCAGCACTGCAATGAGGGACAGAGGATACGCTAAAAGCTTTGAGGGCAAATGGGCAGGTGATACCTCTCTGGGTTTTTTTTGGTTGGCTGGTTGTTTTTTATTCGTTTTTGGTTTATTGGCAGCAAGGCTTTGTATGGATACGGGGATAAGACCGTCTCTATTCCGTTGTAGAGACCATGCTTGCAGAGCACTGAAGCCGATCAGATCGCAGAACACTGATCAGTTTCCAGATGCCCTTGATAACGCCCTTCACCTTCATACTAAGCTCTGAAATGATAATGTATCGATTGGAATGCTTCGCGGCCGTACGGTGCAGAGCCTCACTGATAAGCAGCTCTGCATGTGCAGGTGACAGACAAGGCGGGGAGGCAGGCTGAGGCAGCGATGCCACGCTGCCACCAGAACCTCCACCCGGGAGCCTTGGGCTACGCTCGGCATTCTTACCAAAATGATTCTGCTTCATTCCAGGCAGGCTCCAACCCCAGTTCGTGGAGGATGACTGCTGGGATGCTCCTGCTGCTAATTACAACCACAGCAATGAAATCAGCCCAAAGCCAGGCAGGCATCCTTGCCCCAGGAGCTCTGCTGCAGCACCACGGCCAGCAGCGGCGGGCAGCTCCAGGGCTGCAGGATGCAGGGTCAGGCTCCTGCGTGACCACGACGGTGAGAGGTGGAGAGACTCACTGCTACTGTGAGAGCCCGCGAGGACAAAAATTATGAACTGTGTCTAGATCCTGAGGTTACAAGGCAAAACTGAGAGCCTTTGGCAACAGCGCCCCAAGCCTTTACAGGCAAATTCGAGAGAATTACCTCTTGGTTTATTTTAATATCAAAGCATTTTATAAGAAGACATGGCAATCGTTTCCCTCTCCAATAGTGCTGGTGCATTGCCCTGTTTATTCTCCAGCTGGCATTTTTTGTACTTCTCGGAGATATATCAAGGTTTATGCAGTATGCGCAACTTGGAGGAGATGGAAAAGACATTGACAATATTAATTGTTTCATAAATACCGTCAGATAAGAGATGTTTTTTATATCCTTGGTTTAAACCTTGTTATTGAAAAACCAATACCCTGCCATTTGTTTATACTTTTCTTGCCATGCAAGGCAGATATATTAGAGTGAATGAAGCTAATAAAAGGCTACAGGCAGCATTTTCCACACTCAACTCCTAGGCATGGCCTCTTTTTCAGAAGAAAACTGTCCTTTATTTTGGAACGTTATAACCGCTCCATCTCCCTGTAAAAATGAATGAAGAACCAGACATTGTGAAGGGCCAAAGAGAAAGGATTTAGGCGAGCCCTTCTTCACAGCAGCGATTCCACTGGCATCACAGACCTACTTACACGAGTAGCTGCTAACACAGAGGGGTGAAGGACTCTACCAGCCAACCCACGGGTGTGAGAGCTCCCTCAGAGGCTAACGGACAGCACAAAAAACAGCTCGTGCTTGCAGTGGTCTTATTCAGATCCAAGAAGTTAGTTGCAGAGCAAGGGATCCTGGGGGTGGAAAGAGGAGCCCCAAACTCTCCCAAAGGCAGTTCATGACTCATTGCTTCAGACTAGGAAAATGCTCTGTAAGTTAGTTATTGGAGATCTTGCAAAACTTTTCCATCCAAGAAATGGTAAAAGTAAGTCTTAAGAAATCTGTTTGCATTGCAAGCATTTTACTCCTAGCAGACTTCTAATTTCATTTACTCAGCATCTTAGTCCCTGCAGAAAGGTACAAGGAGGTGGACTTACCTCTGTCTTCATTTTTAAAAATATTTTTTATCATATTCTATCTAATGTCACATGCAAAATAAATACAACGTTTGCACATCTTCTAAACAAGAGTTTCAATGCTGTTGTGTTCTGTCAAATCAATGCTATAGTGTTAGGAAGACATACAGCATAGCAGAAATTGAGGACTGGAATATAGAAACTCAAGCAAAAAAGGAAGGAAAAAAATCAGATGTCAATATTCAACAGAAGAAATCTCACAGAAATTTGAAAATATACCATGCTACCCAGCATGAGAAAGTTCCATTGCAGTCTTGAGTTACTGCTGCAGGACACCAAGAGCCACTGTAATCATTAAAACTTCTTCCATAAGGGCTCCCTGGGTTTCACCTTGATGCATGCACAGGGAATGTGGAGCCTGACATCCTGATCTTCGCAGCAGCTCTGTATGGAACATCTCTACAACTTTGGGATGTTTCTGTGCAGATACAAAGGTCTGGTCCTGTGGTGCAGGCACAAAATTCATTACTAGGGGAAGTGCCAAGGCACAGGCCTTTATTTTACTTTAGCTCCAGAGTGGAGGAGGCTTTTGCTCAGCAGCCATATTTGTTCCACATTTCTTTGTTACTTGGACTACAGTAAATTAGGAATACCTGACTTCTTCAGCATCTCTCAGGCCCAGAAGGTTTTTAAGGACATGTTGCAGAAAAACAGAAGCTACCTGAAGAAGGCAAAGGAAGAAAAGCCATAGCCAGGGGCACTGCTGGGGACTTCTTATTTACCTCCCAGGCAGCAGGCTGAAGGGGAGCCTCTGCACACCTGGTCTTCAGTGCTAGCTGGGTCAGTCACCTGCACACATGAAGAAAGCAGTAAGAATAAATGTTGTCTTG
Source organism: Cygnus atratus (assembly GCF_013377495.2). Taxonomy (NCBI): domain Eukaryota; kingdom Metazoa; phylum Chordata; class Aves; order Anseriformes; family Anatidae; genus Cygnus; species Cygnus atratus. The sequence goes on from NC_066368.1 coordinate 4,678,213, forward strand.
GAGGTGTTTCACTCATTTTCAACTCCTTGTTGCAGTTTAGCATTATAATGCGTGTAGCATTTGCACTTGGGAGAAGATTAAAAGGACCACCTTGATCTCAGGGGCTGGACTGGAAGGCCTCCAGGGGCACCTTCCACCCTAAACGTCCTGGGATGATTCCAGGCACTGATCCGATCGAGGAAGAGCATTAGGGCCACCCAAGAAACCACACAACTTGAAGAACCACACTTCACGGCGATTTCAGTCCCGAGTGCCAGAAGAAACGATGCTTGAAGGACGGCCTTTTTTCCTTGCTCTGCAAGGCCTACGTAGGCAACAGGAGAGAATTTCTCTACACGGATGCAAAAGCAAACATGATAATTGGCAGTCCCCTCGTAAAAGTATTTATCTTAGTCACATTACTCGTGCCATTAGATTCTGATTTCTAGCTCCATTGTCACAAAAAAAAAAAAGAAAAGAAAAGAAAAAAAAAAGCCTGCCATTCATGGCAGCAAAGCTGACACAGCAATATGCTTTTTGCCACTCACAACATCTGTTGAGCTAATGTGAAACAACACAACCCAATTCCATTTCCAGCAACGTACGTATTTGCATTTCTCCTCGACCTGCCAGTTCTAATGGCTCACAATTAAATAAAAGCCTTCCTCGTTCTCCGGGTTTCCTTGCCCATCCTCCCGCTGAGGCTCCGGCTTTAATTTAGCCCGATTACCTTCTCATGGCAGCAGACTGTTATGGCAGGCAGCAGGATTATGACTCATCATGTACTGTGGGAAGTAATGATCATCCAAAAAGCAAACGGAGGTGGGCAGTGAAGGAGAAATCACTTATGCAAATAGAAATATTTTCAATAATGATCAACAGCGTGAGAAAGAATATAGGAAAAATTACATTAGACCGAGGAGCTTCATTTTTAAAATGTTCCCTAAGTGCTAGAAATCTTCCCATCTTCATTTTTCCCTTTAAACTCTGTCATTTGTACAGCCTATTAACCTTTAACTTTATGACTATCCTAACGTGAAATACTGGCAGCATTTAAGTCTGAGAATACTGGAGACCTGCCTTCCTGGTTGGCAACAGAGGTGAAGCGCTTTCTTTTAAATCAGTCATTTTTAATATCAGTCATATACACACAGCATCAGAGACACTATTTTTAGATTCACGTGCTGGCATTACTTATAATGAATGCTCTACAGACTCCAGCTATCTTTCTTTAGTGGTCTTAAAGTTTCCTTCTTGCCTGTCCTCTCACAGATTGTCACCCTAATTGTAGTCTTCAATTCTGTTTAAAAGTAAGAGAGCAAATCAAATTAAATCACTTCCTTCAAACTCCCACTTTCCTGATCTTAAACAGACAATATAAAATTAATTATTTGTGTTTACAAGAGCTCCTGGAGAGTCGAGCCAAGGCTGGGACTTCACTGAAACACTAAACCACTGTTACTCCAGCCATTTCTGCCCTGAAGACCTGGCAGTCTAGATGGGGCAGGGAAGGGAAGGGTGATTAAGTGGTTTCCAAAAGGTGGTAAAGATGAAGTGGCTTATCTGAGTGGCGTGTGCTGGGGCCGTATCGATTATAACGGCAGCAGAGGATGTAAGCGGTTTAATGTGGAGCTTGTTTGGTTTTAATTGTTATCATTATTTCAAACCACACAAGTGACAAGGGCTGCTCAGACCTGGGGATGGGAACTTCTGTTGTTTATAACTCCGTAATTAAGTAGCACCCAAGGAATGAGAGTGTTTATGGCCTGGACTGATTGCTGGGCAGCTGGGAGGCTCGTGTGGAGGTGGTAGCTCGCAGAGGTGTGCTGTTAGCCTGGGAGCATGCACGGGAGGTGCTAGGGCAGCTGCTGGTGGCTGTCCTGCTGCCACCAAGCACTCTCCTCCAGGGCTGGGCATGGCCCTGCTGTGGGCAATGCTGTGGCCTGGGAGAGCTTCCCAAAAGAGGTCTCAGCTAGAAAGAGCAGCTAAACCCTCCCTAAACATCCTCCCTAAACAGTCCCTATGCACAGACATTTAAATTCTGTGATATGAACATTACCTGCATACATCATCACACTGATTTCCAACAGACCAGCTATAGATATTTGCGTTAAATAACACTTCGCGTTAAAGCCAAAAGCAATAGTTAAGATGAGGTATGAATAGGAGGTACCAAATCAAGTGTCTAACCTTGGGTTAGGCACTTACTTGTTCCTGTTTTCTTCCAGAGTAACTCTACCTCCTCCAGTGAAATTGCTCCTGATTTACCCTCTAAGAAAGCAGGCTCAATCACAGAGATTCTTCACTATGCACACCTGCAGTGGATGCAATAGTGTGTCCCCATGCGATACACTGGTTGTGGGTCAGTGTCACAATAGCCACAAAGTTTTCTCACAATAATGATAAGGGGATGGCACTCCCCTTACAAGTGAAGGATGAGGGCAAGGGACATGGAGAAGCAACCATGCTGGAGGATTTCAGGTAAATTAAAGCCCTGTTTACACCTGGAGATTTCACTCTAAAGAAAATTCTTTTCTGAGTTTTAATTCCTAAGAGCAGCTAGCTAGAGAAACAGATCTCTTATGGGATCTCCTGCTCTCAGGACAGTTCCCCTGCACCTGAAAAAGGCCTCACTTCTTCCCCTCTTACCCCTGCCTCAGAAAGAGCAGACTCACTTTTGGGTAGAAGTGAGAAAGCAGCTGGCCAGGGGTTTGCATAGGCTTGCTGGGCCATGGCCCAAATTCAACCAAGGAAAATAAATACGTCGGCCATTCTGAGATTTGAGCAAGGCCCAGTCAAAGGAGGAAGTGCAGAGTTAAGCTTGCTTTTGCATTTTACTTGTGCCCTGACTCCAGCATGTCCTCCCGTTCGTATGAATGAATTTATAAGGGGATAGAGGAAGCAGACAGCTTTTATGTCGGTGCCTACAGACATCTCTACACTGTGCAACAGACTCGGGCCCAGATGTCCATGAAATGGACCCTGGCAGACTGCACAGGCAGGCTGCACAGTGCTGGATTTACCCAGGTCACAGTTCAGGTGGCACAGCCTGCATGCCCACACACCAGTCACTACGCTCCCCAAAACTTCAGTGGGATTCAGACCTCTAGTCATGGAGCTGCTTTTCTAAACTCCAGCTGGGTTTAGAAACACGTTTAATTTAGGCGCGCTCTTGGGCCCTATTGATTTTAATGTAACAATCATATGTTTAAAACTTAGCATGTGCTTAATTGCTCCGGTGAATAACAACAGACTGATGTTGGAGCTTATGTGCCTTGCTGACCTGGTGCCTGAGAGACGTTGTACCAACCCTGTGACGAGGGAATCCAGGGGACGGCGGTTGTCACCAGCCTGAAGTCAGATGATCCCTGATTCTTGTTTTGTTTTGGAAGTAGATGTTGTTTCCTAAGCAGAAGGGAAGTCTAAATTAATTTGGAAGCAAAATTATATAAAGCTTCTTGTTCAGTTAGCTCCTATTCTTGTGGTTGTTTTTCGTTGTTATCATTGTTGTTGCTGTTGTTGTTGTTTCATTTTTGGCATTTACCTAAAGTTTTCATCTTTCCAGATCTTGTTTTATGGTTAGTATAGGGCCAGCCTGAAAGATAATATATTGTGACTGTTATATTATTTATTTCAAAGCCAAGTTATTGATTATTGCACGCTGAAAATGACAAATGGCATCTTAGAAAGGCACGGTCAGCGAGTTCTATTAAAGAAATGATAGTATTGCTCATGGATTGTTAAAAGGTTCAGTTTAGGTACTTTATAGGTTTATATCCATCACTATTTAATGACCAAATGATGAAAAATATGAGTCACGGGAACAATTTCTTTCTGTTGCAGTTTTATGGTTAAGCAGTTAGCAAAATAAGAGAATTTTCTGTGCTAAGGGTTTATGCACCCAGACCTTGTAACACGTAATCTAGTAATGACTCTGATTATTTTAAAGGCGATGATTCAATACAGGTGCACCTGGAGCACTAGGTGAGCACAAAGCCCGGGTGCACTGTGAGTGACTGGAGTGGGCCAAATCCTTCCCCTGCAGGGCTGGTACCTGTGTGGCAGAGGGATGTGGTCAAGCAGGCAGGCAGGAGGGGTGTGCAGGGTGCTGCTCTAGGCACTGAGAAGCCAGGGGACCCCACAGACCCCACAGAGCTGCGTGTCGGGGCCCAATCCACAGGCAAAGCTCACAGATAAACCCATTTCCCTGGTGAGCGTGACAGCACCTTCTCTCCATGCAGGGAGAATTGGCATGTGGACAGGGGTCAGCCTTAACAACAAACAGACATTAGTGAGTGGGAAAGTGACCTGGGTAGTCTGGGTGTCCCTGCTATCCCTGGTTGACTTTCCTGCAGAAGCCAGTCTACGATTTGGTCTATTTTCTCCATATTTAAACCCACAAGTTTGAGCTGGCAGCCTAGCAAGCATTTTTGTTTGTCAAAGGTATAAAAGGATCTCTTTTCACTCTTATTCTCTTAGAGCCATCTGTTCAAAACACTTTCAAAACGATGGCAATTAGAGATAAGAGCTAATAATGCTCCAACCTGCACGCTGAGA